>NC_133327.1:133894462-133931962 GCF_042186555.1 Aquarana catesbeiana | reverse complement strand
TTAATTTCGAACGTCAGGGGCGGGCGACGCAGGCGGAGTTTCACACATGCGTAGTGTATAAAGAGGGCCCTTGCGCACGTGTCGTACGTACGTTCTGTGCGTCGAATTAGGGGGCGGAGAACATGAGTTAATTTCGAACGTCAGGGGCGGGCGACGCAGGCGGAGTTTCACACATGCGTAGTGTATGAAGAGGGCCCTTGCGCACGTGTCGTACGAACGTTCTGTGCGTAGGTGATAGTGGACCAGGACGTTACAAAACGAAGGTAATTTTAAATATATTTTTTTTGTGTTTTATGGTCATGACTTTGTAGCAAGCGGCCTATATGGCTTGATAGATTGATGAGGCCTACATAGGGAGAAGATGATGAGGGGTTAGCCGAAACCTATAATAAAAGTGTTTTTTGTCTTGTGACTTCATCTTTTCCAGATATAATGAATCCCCTATTTAAGGATCCAGAGTTCCTTACATCTTTTATTTCCAAATATCGAGAGATGAGGAATTTGTGGGAGGTGAAACACCCTCAGTATTATGCTAAGCATGTGAGGAAGTCAACGCTGGAGAGACTTCTGGCCTTTGTCCAGGCGACCATCCCGGAAGCAACAATGGAGACATTGCTCAAGAAAATTGGGGGCTTGAGGAACATGTATAAGAGGGAGCATAAGAAGATCCAGGAATCAAGGAGATCAGGAGCATCAGCAGATGATGTTTATGTACCCAGGCTGTGGTACTATAATCAACTACGTTTTCTGGATGACCAGAATGAAGCCAGGCCATCACTTTCAACCCTTCCCTCCACCCTTCCCTCCACCCCAGCAGAGGCTGATGAGGAGCAAGCTGGGTCTTCCATCCTGGATGAACCAGATATGACCATCTGGAGTCAGGTAAATTATTTTAACAAATATTTACTGTACTAATATTAATGATGTTAACTGGATGTTATAATTGTCTAAAATAATTTGGCACTCAAAATTGGGTATACATATCAATTGACAGTAGTGGCTAAATATGTTTGGCACCTGCTTGAAATAATTAGGGTGTCTGATTAGACTCTTTTATTAAAGAGAAGTATTCACATTGAATTTGCTATTCATGAGAAGCAAACTGTGTGTCATTGATGAACCCAAAAAAATATACTCAAACTATTGTCCTTTTTTTATACACAGGATGAGTCCATCCAGGAGGAATGTGGGGAAAGTGGCAGGCAGGAGGAGACCAGGCCCATGGACAGCCTGGAGGAGGCCGGATTCACCATCATCCTGGAGGAGGCTGGGCCCAGTGTCAGGCAGGAGGTGGCTGCTCCCAGTGAGGTGGCTGCTCCCAGTGAGGTGGCTGGGCCAAGTGAGGTGGCTGGGCCAAGTGAGGTGGCTGGGCCCAGTAGGAGCCTGACCGAATCCCAAGTGCCTCCCCTCCACCTTCCCAAAAAAAGGGCCAGGAAGGGGATGGTCACACAGGACGCATCCCTGCGCCTCATGCAAGAGGCCACCCGTTTTTTAAGGAGCCCCCCCGAAGCGGAAGAATCCTATGGCTGCTACTTAGCCAGCAGGCTTCTTCAGATGAATAGGGAGCAGCGCCTCATTTGTGAGCGCCTATTTGGGGAAACAATCCATAAGGGGCTGCAGGGCACGCTAACACAAAACACCCAACTACATGAGGCAGCCCCCCCTCCTCCTCCTCCTCCTCCTCCTCCTCCTCCTCCTCCTGCCACAACTGAAACACCAGAGCCACAGCCTCAAAAGAAGGCTACAGGGAAGGCTGCAGGGCAGCGTGGAGGAAAGGCTGCAGGGAAGAGAAGAAAATGATGACCTGGGTTCAGTCTGGTCTGACAGAAGACGCAGGCTGTTGTAGGACCACAGTCTGGGGACATCTAGATCATCTGCTGGTGCTGTTGATCTCTGGGATTCTTGGACCAGATTGTGCTCCCTCTTATATGGACTCCGCAAGATCCCAATTTTCTGGTACACCGACTTTTTCCAGCGTTGACTTCCTCTTTATTTTATTTTGACCATGAATAAATGGATCATTTTTTGAGTTTAGCAAAAGACTTTTTATGTTTTTTCTTTGAAATCATTGATTTTACACACAATGTTAAATTAACAAGGGACAACAATCTCATTGAGTTTGAAAAAAAACACACCAAAAATACATTACTAATGTTAATAATGTTCAAGTGGTAAGTCTTGAAAATCCAAAAATTTACGTAACCAAAAACGGTGCTTTGGGTTAACTTTATCTAAAAACTAAAAAATAATCACTATAAAAAAAAAAAACAGAATAATGGGTTCTTTGTGGTAACTTTACAAACCTAAAAAAAAAAAAGGGGAAAAAGTATTATTAGTATGGAAACATTGTTTTTAAAATGCATACTATATCATTCATGAGATCAAAGAGAAAAAGAATCCAGAAATCAGTTTGGGAGAACTCTGATTATGAACAGCAAAACACCTTCGTTCTTTATAGAGCCTTCGTAAAGAAGAAATAAAATGCGCTGCATTCAACGATCACAGATTTTGCAGCGTGATGAATGTGCTACCTACAATACGAACACTAGTTTTACTAGACCGAGTGCTTCCGTTTAGTTTTTGCTTATGAGCATGCGTCGTTTTTTTGTCCGTCGGACTAGCATACAGACGAGCGGACTTCGGGGTCCGTCGTACTTACGACGTAAAGATTTGAAGCATGCTTCAAATCTAAAGTCCGTCGGATTTGAGGCTAAAAAAGTCCGTTGAAAGTCCGGAGAAGCCCACACACGATCGGATTACCAGCCAGCTTTAGTCCGTCAGCGTCCGTTGGACTTTTGTAGACGAAAAGTCCGACCGTGTGTACGCGGCATAACTCTCATGACTCAAGGCATTAGACGGGGGTCTGAAGGAATGTGCAATCACCTGGTCACATTTGTTACAATCTGATTTTTGTCTGTACAATCCCCATTCAATTTACCAACAACTATGTAGTACGAGGCCATCTAAACAGTGCATTCAATTAACATCCAAGTCTTTATTCACATAGATGTTGGTACATCTATAGGATATTGTACAACAAGACTATAATGCATGTAACCAAACAAATTGTTCATACATAAAGCCTTTCTACAGCTGGTTGTGCAATTCCCATTCTGACTGTACGATTTTTTTGATTGACAAACAACTGTAGTGGGAGGTCTACCAGATAAACTGAAAACACTGATCATGTAGACTCTAGCACCAAATAGATCAAATAGTTGATGGTGGATCTAAAGAATATTACAAAATTACATTGCAAGCCCTTAACTGAACATAGTCAGAAATATGAATCTGTAAAAATTGATATTTTTTATGTTTTCCACATCTTCAGATGTTCCATTTGAAGATCATTTCATCATTTGGATACTACCTGGCATCATTGCACATACATTTGTGCACAAAAAACCCTTTCATCAGGGAGAACTGGCCATACACTAAATGAATTTCGAGCCATGGGTCAACACTCTCTTGCTCAACATCCTTCAACCTGAAAATCAAAGGAGCCAAGCAAATAATTCTTAACTGCACAGCATCTGCACTGAATCAGATGCAGCCACTGTTCAGGTATATTGAAAACCACGGTTGTTGGCTGTCTGAATACAATAGGCAACAGAGATGATTCCTCTATCTAAGGGTAGATGAGGGAATTGATAGCCTGTGGGGCTGAACAATAGAACTCCAACAGTGAATGGTCAGCTTTTGTAGGAGAGATCCTTCCCAAACCTGGGGAGCACTGGCTAATATTTATGGTTATGCCATAGGATGGGCATAAAAATAATGATCTGTGTTTGTTCTCGGTTTGAGTGCTCGCAAATAATTCATCATTGATTATGATATTGAATGATGCAAGACGTATTGTATTGTTCTGCACTTGCTATCAAATGAAATTATCAATCAAAACCACCATCAATCGGTGATAAACATGAACAATTGTTTAAACATATATAGTAGATCTGCATTATGATTGCTTCCCCTTTAATGCACACATATATTTGTTGGAAAAATAATGCCATTCATCTGATTACGGTCCCACATTGTATTGTATTAAAATGATGCAATGGATGGGTCAAAATCGAGAGCTCCTAAATCAATCAGAGGATCTGTGGTTTGTGTTTTTTTTTTTTTTTTTGTTTTTTTTTATACAATACATTTAAAGTGGTATTTGAACCCCCCTCCCCCCAAAAAACAAACAAACCCTTACTTTAACAGACCAAGCTTTCCAGTAAAAGTGACAGTTAAAGGGTTGAGACAAACCACTGAACACTGACAGGAGTGTTTACAATGGTCAACTTTTATTATGGGTCACAAATTACATTTACAGTGTCTTGAAAAAGTATTCATACCCCTTGAAATTTTCCACATTTTGTCATGTTACAACCAAAAACGTAAATGTATTTTATTGGGATTTTATGTGATAGACCAACACAAAGTGGCACATAATTGTGAAGTGGAAGGAAAATGATAAACGATTTTCTAAATTTTTTACAAATAAATATGCGAAAAGTGTGGCGTGCATTTGTAATTGGCACCCCTGAGTCATTACTTTGTAGAGCCACCTTTGACTGCAATTATAGCTGTTTTTTTGGGTATGTTTCTACCAGATTTGCACATTTTTGCCCATTAATAGCTCAAACTCAAAGCTCAAAGCAAAATAGCTCAAGCTCTGTCAGATTGAATGGAGAGTGTCTGTGAACAGCAATTTTCAAGTCTTGCCATAGATTCTCAATTGATTTAGATCTGGACTTTGTCTGGGCCATTCTAACACATGAATATGCTTTGATCTAAACCATTCCATTGTAGCTCTGGTTGTGTTTTTAGGGTTGTTGTCCTGCTGGAAGGTGAACCTCTGCCCCAGTCTGAAGTCTTTTGCAGACTCTAATGCCGCGTACACACGGTCGGACTTTACGGCAGACTTTGCCCGGCAGACTTTGACGGACTTTACGACGGACTTTCTGAATGAACGGACTTGCCTACACACAATCAACCAAAGTCCGTCGAATTCGTACGTGATGACGTACAACCGAACTTAAATAAGGAAGTTCATAGCCAGTAGCCAATAGCTGTCCTAGCATGGCTTTTTGTCCATCGAACTAGCATACAGACGAGCGGACTTTTCGACCGGACTCGAGTTCGACGGATAGATTTAAAACATGTTTCAAATCTAAGTCCGTCCAACTTTTGAGCAAACAAAGTCCGCTGGAGCCCACACACGATCGAATTGTCCGACGAAATCCCGTCCACCGGGCAAAGTCTGCTGTAAAGTCTGACCGTGTGTACGAGGCATAACAGGTTTTCTTCTAAGATTGCCCTGTATTTAGCTCTATCCATCTTCCCATCAACTCTGACCCCTTTCCCTGTCCCTGCTGAATAAATGCATCCCCACAGCATGATGCTGCCACCACCATGTTTCACGGTGGGGATGGTGTGTTAAGGGTAATGTGCAGTGTTAGTTTTCCACCACATATAGCGTTTTGCTTTTAGGTCAAAAAGTTAAATTTTGGTCTCATCTGACCAGAGCACCTTCTTCCACATGTTTGCTGTGTTCCCCACATGGCTTCTCGCAAACTGCAAACGGGACTTCTTATGGCTTTCTTTCAACAATGTCTTTCTTCTTGCCACTCTTCCATAAAGGCCAGACTTGTAGAGTACAGGACTAATAGTTGTCCTGTGGACATATTCTCCCACCTGAGCTGTGGATCTCTGCAGCTCCTCCAGAATTACCATGGGCCTCTTGGCTGCTTCTCTGATTAATGTTCTCCTTGCCCGGCCTAACAGTTTAGGTGGATGGCCATGTCTTGGTAGATTTGCAGTTGTGTCATACTCTTTCCATTTTTGGATGATGGATTGAACAGTCTCCATGAGATGTTCAAAGCTTGGGATATTTTTTTATAACCTAACCCTGCTTTAAACTTATCCACAACTTTATTCCTAACCTGTCTGGTGTGTTCCTTGGCCTTCACAATGCTGTTTGTTCAATAAGATTCTCTAACAAACCTCTGAGGGCTTCACAGAACAGCTGTATTTATACTGAGATTAAATTACACACAGGTGGACTCTATTTACTAATTAATTGACTTCTGAAGGCAATTGGGGGGACTGAATACAAATGCACGCCACACTTTTCATATATTTATTTGTAAAAAAAAAAAAATTGAAAACTGTTTATCATTTTCCTTTTACTTCACAATTATGTGGCACTTTGTGTTGGTCTATCACATAAAATCCCCCAAAAATACATTTACGTTTTTGGTTGTAACATGACAAAATGTGGAAGATTTCAAGGGGTATGAATATTTTTTCAATGCAGTGTATGTCAAATCTTTATCCCGAAAGGAAAGAAAAAAATGTTGCTTTAACTGTTTAACGCAACACTAACCCAAAAGCAAACATGTATTATATTGCAGCTTGTCAATTCTGTGGTGACTGTATTAGTTATTTTTTTTTAGGCTCTCTTTCTTTTAGTTTCATCTGATAATCCAGCCAGTAAAGCCTTGTACACACCACTAGTTTTTTTTTGTTCAGCCCAGCGGGGTCAGAGTGTACTAGGCTTAAGCCTGTTTTTCACAGCAAAAACAAAAGAATGTGTCAGCATACATGGATAAGACAAACCACTTAACACTGACAAGGGTGATTACAATGATCAGCTTTTATTGATTCGGGCAAAACCTTTATCCCAAAAGGAAAACATTGTTTGCTGTAAGTGAAAGCATGAGCTGGAGTTTGGCTTCAGTTTGTTAGTGGTTCTAAATCTGCTAATACATTTAACACTCTCCTGCTCCCCAGATTGACAATGCTGCTGTCTGAATGATGTACCTCCTCTTCTCATTCCTCCAGACTTGTGCCTCACTAATACAGGAGGTGTGTTACTGGCCAGATCACCAGGTGAAGACAGAGGGAAAAAGCCAAAGAAAAGAAAACTTTTGCAGTCACCACATCTAATGCCCCGTACACACGATCAGAAATTCTGCCAGCAAAAGTCGGAAGAGAGCTTTTGGTCAGAAATTCCAACTGTGTGTATGCTTCATTGGACTTTTGCTGGCAGAATTCCAGCCAGCAAAAGATTGAGAGCAGGTTCTCTATTTTTCGGTCGGAAAAAGTTCCTATCCGAAAATGCGTTCGTCTGTATGCAATTTGGACGCACATCAATTCGGACGCGAATCACACATGCTTGGAAACAATTCGACACATGCTCGGAAGCATTGAACTTCATTTTCTCGGCTCGTCGTAGTTTTGTACGTCACCGCGTTCTTGACAGTCGAAAGTTCAGAGAACTTTTGTGTGACCGTGTGTATGCAAGGCAAGCTTGAGCGGAATTCCGTCGGAAAAACCATCCAAGTTTTTGCTGATGGAATTTCTGATCGTGTGTACGCGGCATAATGAGCGGTATGCTGCAATATATTACATTTTTCATTTTGGGTTTAATACCGCTTTAAAAAGTTCTAGCTGGTGGTCAGCTTTAATTTTTAGTCAAGTCCATCTAAATCTGCTACTGCATCTACTATTGCCCTCTCCCTAGATTGCCAGCATCCAAAGGTGTCTTCTCCATCCACAGTGGAGATACCGTAATGCTATCCATACACTGTTATGCCCTGTACACACAATCGGACATTCCGACAACAAAAACCATCAGATTTTTTCAAACGGATGTTGGCTCAAACTCGTCTTGCATACACACGGTCGCACAAAGTTGGTCGGAAATTTCCGAACGTCAAGAATGCGGTGGCATACAACACGTACGACGAGCCGAGAAAACATGAATTTCAATAGCTAGTGCTGCTCCTCTGCTTGATTCCGAGCATGTGTGGCACTTTGTGTGTCGGATTTGTGTACACATGATCGGAATTTACGCGATCGGATTTTGTTGTCCAGAAAATTTTATAGCCTGCTTTCAAACTTTGTGTGTCGGAAATTCCGATGGAAACTGTCCGATGGAGCCTACACACGGTCGGAATTTCCGACAACAAGCTCAGATCGCACATTTTCTGTTGGAAAGTCCGACCGTGTGTAGAGGGCATTCGTTTTTTTCTTTCCCTCCATCCACATTATGGTATTTTTTATTTTTTAATGCAGCACATACCACTGTCAGAATACAATGACCAATACATCAAGCAAAGTAAGTTCTGTTGAGAGGGGATGGCCACACACTTATCAATATTCACCTTGTCCTTCCTGAACTGGCCAAATTTTAATCATCGTATGGCTAACTTAAAGGGGAATTCTAGTCAATTTAAAAAAAAATTAAAAGTCAGCAGCTGCTGACTTTTAGGCCTGGTTCACAATGATGCGATTTCAGAAGTGACTTGGGTCGCACTGAATCGCATGACAATGGAAATAACATTGCTTCCAATGGTGCCCATTCACATCAATGAAGCGCAGCTGTGATGTAACTTTAATGAAGGGTCCTGCAATTTTGTGGTCCATAGTCTTCAATGGAAATGCATAAAAATCACATGTACATGCATTTTTTAATGCGTTATTGCATGCAATTTGTGATGGTTGTTAGGAGGTGGCACCTGCCCATGTTGAGGGCATATGCTGGTCCTGCTGGGCTGCATGTTTGGATAAGGGTCTGGTATAAATTGTGAAGGGACCCCATGCCATTTTCTTTTTGGCATGGGGTCCCATTCAAAACCCATACCAGACCTGAAGGGTTTGCACTAAAAAATCATATTGAAAATTGGATGAAAATCATCTTAAGAAACAGACACCCAGGAGTACAGTGCTGTCTTCGCCGGTGCCGGTTCTTCATCTGTCTTCAGATCCCCAGAACTTGACTGTGGGAGCCAGCTATAACTTCCTGACATTTCACAGTTGGCTCCCCACTATGCATTCTCAAAACTACGCTGCACTGTCACATTGGTCCTGCAGCCTCCTGGGACACGTGATGTGTTGCAGGTGTAGAGGAGGGGGGTGGTGTGGGCTTATGTAATTCATGTAATTGCAATGACTCTTCTGCAATGAAATGCCTCTTCCTGCTTGCTCAATGTTTTCTCCAGCGCTGTACACATGGGCAGCTCAGCTTATAGCATATATCCTTTTTTTTTTTTTAGGAGGGAGGGGCATAAATACTGCTTTAATCAATTTTATTTTAATTGCATCAGATGGTCTTCCAAAAGTGTGGAACCCTTGGTTCCAATATGGCCATCCCTCATACCCCCCTTCCCTCTTCCCCTTCTATTTTTTATTCTCACCTTTCCTATTTACAAATTATGGTATTTTACAGGACTTCGTCCTTGACCTGGATATATTCCTTGTCACAGCTGTTACTGGAAACTCCCATCCCTAATTTTTTATTTTTTTTTAAGGGCGGGGGGGACTGTGGATTCTTGGGCCCAGCATATGCTACATCATTTAGCACATTTTCTTGTATCTTGCTTGTTTTGAGGCACCATGCATACTGGGCGTTTAGCCCCGGTGGATGAGGCTCCAGTGTTTACGGCTTCATTCTGGGCCTTCGTCTCTGGCCATATACTGACTTAAGCTGGCCTTACATGGATCGAAATTCAGCTGGTTCAGCAGGGACTGGCTGAATTTCGATCCATGTATGGGCAGGCTGGTTGTACACAAGTTCAGCCGCCCTGTCGGATATCCCCTGTTTGATCAGCACTGCAGGCTATAGCCGGTAACACTAATCAGTGTATTCTAATGGTGGAGTAGTTTCCCAGCTGTCAGAATGCAATACCTCAGTGGAGAGAATGCCCCATATACCTCTAGTGTGCAGTTGGGGGAATTGAGTCATTTACTGAATCAAAAAAAGACTAATTTATGGCTTTAACCACTTCCCACCCGGCCTATAGCAAAACGACAGTTTGGCAGTGGTTTAGTTATCCTGACTGGATGTCATATGACGTCCTGTCAGGATGTGCTGATCGTGCTGATGCGGGGCCAGGCAGCAGCGCAATCTGTCACCAACCGCGTCCACGGGACACAGCCGATAACTGATTAGAGTAATGGCTTGCTGCCGATACCATGTGACTGCCATCACAAATCACAGCAGGTCACATGAGAGTTGTACACAATGGA
The DNA here is from genome assembly GCF_042186555.1 of Aquarana catesbeiana. NCBI lineage: Eukaryota > Metazoa > Chordata > Amphibia > Anura > Ranidae > Aquarana > Aquarana catesbeiana. The sequence goes on along the minus strand of NC_133327.1, from coordinate 133,921,939 downwards.
TTGCGTTCTTTCAAGCCATCCAATGCGTTGCTAGCTGTGATTGGTCAATTCAATCACATGGTACAGACAGGACCAATCACAGCATATCTGTACCATGTGATTAGCTTTGGCCAATCACAGCTATCTAAAACAAAACAGACTGAATGAATCAGTTTCATTCAGTAAAATGTTGGCTTATAGTAATGTAATGTAATACACAGCTATAAGCAAACATAATGTGTAAGACAATAAAAAAAATCCTGATCACCTCCCCAGAGCGGTGCAATGTTACTATGGTAACATTATATTGCTTTGGTCACAGCGTGTTAAAAAAAATCGTAAAAAAAAGAAAACAAATGTAATTAAAAATGCTAAAAAAAAGGAGAAAAATATATATATTTTTTTCTGACTGTCACCAGTCAGTGTCCCTGATCACTGCCATGCCAGCTAAATGATGACGCTGTACTGGTGACAGTATGTAAATAAAAAAAAAAAAAAAGTGAATTTTTTTTTTTTTTTTAATTTCTTCATTTTCCAAAAAATTGTGACAAAAAATTACAACTTCAAAAATCCAACCATGCCTCTTACTAAATACCTCGGACTGTCTACTTTCCAAAAAGGGGTCATTTGGGGGGTATTTCTACTGTCCTGACATTTTAGGGTCTCAAGAAATGAGATCCATCCGTACATTAGGATTGATCAATTTTCAGATATATACCATAGTTTGTGGACTCTATAACTTTCACACAGACTAAATAATATACACCGATTTGGGTTATTTTCACCAAAGAAATGTAGCAGAATACATTTTGGGCTAAATTTATGAAGAACAATTGTTTATTTGCTAAATTGTATAACAGAAATAAAGAAAATTGTATTTAATGTTTATTTAGCAAAAAATAAAAAACCGAGTGGTGATTACATACCACCAAAAGAAAGCTCTATTTGTGTGAACAAAATAATGAAAAATTTAGCTTGGCTACAGTGTTGCAAGACTGCGCGATAGTCATTCAAAGTGCGACAGCGCTGAAAGCTGAAAATTGGCCTGAGCGGGAGGGTGGTAAGAGTCACAGTATTGGAGTGGTTAAGATGTAAAGCTGGCCATAAATGTCATGTAATTCAGTCAGATCAGCAGGGACCGGCCAAATTTCAATGTATGGCCATTCTTATCAACTACAGTGCTGATCAGTATATTCTGACAGCGGAGGAGTCCGTCTATGAGAATGCAATGGCACAATGGGGAGGATTGCTTCATCCACCTCAATTGTGTGGACAGAGAAATCCATGTTGTTTTATTTTATTTTTTTCCATGTACAGTACAGTCCCTGACAAAAGTCTTGTCGCTTCTCTATTTTGTAGAAACTCCTGCTATCAACCTGACTTTTAATTAATCAATTGGTGTTAGAAATAGCTCATATGAAAAGGTGAAGCCCTCCCAAATGATGTTTAATGCACTGAAAGAAATTAGTTTCACTGAAAAAAGATTTATCATTTAATCAAGACAGACAGGTCAAATTTTGGCAAGACAAAAGTTTTGTCGCCTATACAGAAATTGAACAACTTTACTGAAAATCCAAAAAAATGTCAGCAAATTAAATAGTGGTGCTGTGAGATCCAAATTTAATATCTTGTATGACTTCCATGAGCTTGAAGGACAGCATCCATGCAGTTTGGCAAGGATTCATACAATTTATTGATGAAGTCATCAGGAATAGCAAACAGTCTTGCATGCCTCCCAGAGTTCATCAATATTCTTTGGTTTCATCTTCCATGCTTCATCTTTCATCCTACACCACATATGCTCAATGAAGTTCATGTCTGGTGACTGGGCTGGCCAATCCTGGAGCATCTTGATCTTCTTTGCCTTAAGGAACTTTGATGTGGAGATGGAAGTATGCAATGGAGCACCATCCTGCTGCAAAATTTGGCCTTTTTTATGGTTGGGAATATAAGAGGTAGCTAAGATTTCTTGGTATTTTAGACTATTGATGTTGCCTTCCACCCTGCAGATCCCTCGCACACCCCCATACTGGATGTAACCCCAGACCATGATTTTGCCTCCACCAAACTTCACGGTTTTCTGGGTAAATCTCGGCTCCATGCGGGTTCAAGTAGGTCTCCTGCAATATTTGCGGCGACTGTTGTGTAATTCAACAGAAGATTCATCTGAAAAATCCACCTTCTGCCACTTTTCCAGAGTCCATCCTTTTAGCAGGCTGTGGCCCTTGGCAAATGCCACACGGTTTTTCAATTGTCTTTTGTTTAGTGCTGGCTTATGGGCACTGATTCGACCGTGGAGGCCATTTCGAGACAGAATCCGACAAACTGTTCTGGTTGACACAGGGACTTCAGGTGGCCAGGTCTCGTGGAGCTCTGCTGCAGTGGAAAATGGGCTGGCCTTAGATTTTTGAGCCAACAAACGGTCCTCTCGAGCAGTTGTCATGCCAGGTCGGCTTGAACTGGCCTTGTCCAAAATGTCTCCAGTCTCTTCAAATCTTTTTTTTATCCTCTGAACTTGACGCTGAGACACATTGACGGTATCTGCCACATCAGCAGTGGATCTGGTCTTCAGCCTCTTGATAATCAACACTTTAGTCTCCGGGTGAATTTTAGGCATGTTTGCAGAGGTCTAGTTGCAGTTGAGAAGGTCTAGTGTACTGGTGTTCTTTTTATACACACCTGAGACCTAATTGATCCATTATTAGTCACAGGTGAAGCTCATATAACAAGGCGACAACACTTATGTCTTGGCAAAAATTGACTCAATGGGCTTTACCAAGCTGTGAATATTAGAATACTTTTTGTCAGTTTCGTTTTGCACTGAAACGTTATTACAAAAGCTGTTGGGATTAAAATGACCCATTTCTTGTAACAAAATCTTGATTAGAAATATATTTTAGCGGCACTTCAGGTCAATTTGTACACAAGCGACAAGACTTTTGTCAGGGACTGTATGTAGTATAGTGTTAAACCACACTAATGCCCTGTACACACGATAGGATTTTCCGACAACAAATGCTGGATGTGAGCTTGTTGTCGGAAAGTCCGACCGTGTGTAGGCTCCATAGAACATTTGTTGTTGGAATTTCCGCCAACAAATATTTGAGAGCAGGTTCTCAAATTTTCCGACAACAAAACTTGTTGTTGGAAATTCCGAGCGTGTGTACACAATTCCAACGCACAAAAGTCCATGCATGCTCGGAATCAAGCAGAAGAGCCGCACTGGCTATTCGACTTCATTTCACCGCGTTCTTGACATTCGGAATTTCCGACAACATTTGTGTGACCGTGTGTATGCAAGACAAGTTTGAGCCAACATCCTTCGGAAAAAAATCCACAGTTTTGTTGTCGGAAAATCCTATTGTGTGTACAGTGTGTACAGGGCATTAGTGTTCAGAAATATAAAGCAGCCAGCACTACAAGAGACAACTTGTGCAAAAAAAGATATAAACAGTGCAGCGCTGTACTGTTTATATACATGTACAGTATAGCAAACTTTAGTAGCTACTCCACTTGCAGCAGCTTTACGGCACACCTGTGCCCTTCGCCAACATCTAAAGCCTCATGAAGCTGCGTACAGTTTGCATGGAGTCTAATACTTTTATATTATGGTCAACATAAGTGTGCACAGCCTATTACATTAGGGTGTGTACCCTAAAGCTCAAACACACATGTGTGTGTGTGTCTACGTATATATATGGCCCCCGGCACATTGATCTCCCTGCCAGCACAGTGAAAGAGAAGTGCGTAAGCACTTATCTTTTGGCAGAGCCGGTAAGATGGAGATCTTTCCAGGCGGCACACAGAGTGATAATGCTAATGCGCATGGGGTGATTAGGGTGTGCCCAGGCACACTTGGCACACCCTGTGCGTACGCCTATGATGGTCATAGGCATGCGCACAGGGCTTTCCAGGTGTGTCCGATCACACCCTAATCACCCGGTGTGGTGCAGATTCCCCCTGTTTAGATATTTCATCAAAGCCCCCTAACGGGGCTCCTAAAAAAATTGTAAAAAAAATAAATAAAATAATACAAATAAAAACTACTGACACCATCCACTGCCCTAGTGACACCGTCCATGGTTCTACTGACACCGTCAGTATATATACACATGCACACACATATGTTTGAGCTTTGAGGTGCACACCCTAATGTAATCGGCTGTGCACACCTATGATTATAGTTAAAATACTTTTGGGTGATCCCTGAAATCTTTCCTCTTCAGAGAAGCCTATCCTGCCTCCATCTAACAACTGCACTATTTTCTCCATTAGCTCATCCCCCACAGCTATTACCCTTTTGTCATAGGCGTGTGCACAGGGTGTGCCAGGTGTGCCCAGGCACACCCTAATCACCCTGTGCAGCACAAATTCCCCCTACTGCCCTGGCTCCCCCCCCCCCTCTCCCCACAGTGCTTCTGGCTTCCCTGCTCTCCTCTCCTGCTGACTGATGCTGCGGGGAAGAGTGGGGGAAGTGGCCGGTAAACATGTAATTTACTGGTCCCTTCTCTTTCTGAGTGAACATCGTGAGTGATCGATAGTGTGTGTTTGAGCTTTGGGGTGCACACCCTAATGGGGTAACACCCTTTTGTATAACTTGACCCTCCCTCCTAGATTGTAAGCTCTAACGAGCAGGGCTCTCTGATTCCTCCTGTATTGAATTGTATTGTACTTGTACTGTCTGCCCCAATGTTGTAAAACGCTGCGTAAACTGTCGGCACTATATAAATCCTGTATAATAATAATAATAATAATAATAAATAATAAAAATAAAAGTCTTTTTTTCCCTTCTGTTTTTCTCAGATTTATAATTTGGAACATATAGGTAGCTCCTATCCTTTTTTAAATTTATTTTGTTTTTGTTTTTTTCTTCCAATTATAACCATAGCCTTGATCTGTTTCCTGCTTTGGTACCCAAGACTTTATACTTCTGTTATCTATTTTGCAAAACTCAATGAAAACTATTGCAACTGAAATGACTACAAGTGTGATCTTCTGAATAGATGTGTGGGCAGCATGAGATGAATAGCTCAGATCAGATGAGTCCTATGAACTCAGCCTGGCTAATGCCTAAGGATGCTAATAGCTGCTAATAGCTGTCATTTGATTTCAGCACCCTGCCAGCAAGCCGACCCATAGCTCGTTCCCTGTATTCCTGGCATAGATAGCGGAGAAAGGGTTAATGAGGACTGCCTGCTCCCATCGTGTACTGCTGTGACTCATTGGTGTGTAGATGGAAGGAGTGGCCATTCTCTTCTATGTGATGAGGATTATTCCCAGCTCTAGCAGTAGACTGGAGTCAGTGATCGCAGCGCTGTACATTGCTGTCAGTGTGTCCGGGCTGCACTGCTGAAGATGTGCTCCTGTGCATCCCACAGGTAAGTCCTCTCCAGAGCTCTACACCCACCCAACTGCTGTCTACAGAACCACAGCAATTTCTTACACTGGATTCGTTTTAGAACTTAGTATTTTTTGGGGGACTGTTCTGATTTATTTTGCCAGGATGAACTAATACCCAGAAAGATCTCAGATTTTGTTGGATGCGGGCAAGTTACATACATGGCTAAGAATTTTGGGGGAAAAAAAAACATCTCTGTTTATTTCAACTACTGGAATATTCAACCCTCAGGGATCAGAACTATGACATTCCCCAAATATTCTCCATAGCACCTTCTCATAGCAGGAGCATTCTTACAGTGTATGAGAAAAGACTTGAGGAATAGCAGCAGAGAAAGTACACATGTTATTTCCACTTTTTAGTTTACAATAGTCGGTGGTCCTCATTGTGGTGTATAGGACTACATTCCAGTATAGGTCCCTCTATACACAGTTCCCTCCCTCCCAGTGTCTGGTTGTGTGTGGGGCTTTGGATTCTAGAGTTGATAAGATTCTAGATGCTAAAAGTAGCTTTTTATCAGTTGTAGCTTTGGTGCTTCTTGGTTTAACAGATTGGAGTAGCCTGGATGTGGTCAGGGATTTGACACATCTGAGTACCAGGAGGCACCAATGGTTTTAGACACCACAATCTACTTCTCAGCTTCTGAAACTCATGTATTCTTTTGTTGACTATTCCTGTCTGTACAAATATGCTTACAGCCAATAAACCTTTTATTACAGATTTTTAGACACCACAGCCCCATCTTTGGTAAATTCCAGTAGTCAGTAGTGGAAACCTTGATTCTCCATTGTCTGCCTTCTAGATAAGCTTTGGTGTATCTATGGATTTTAAAGATCTTGGTTCTGCTTTGGATGGAGGTGGCTGGGGCATATATCTATGTGAGCTTCATCTTTGTGGTTGGCGGATTTAGCTTTAGCTTTAAAGCAAACCTTTTATTTTAAATTGGGCATTAAAGGGGAAAATATATAAGCAGAGGTTACATTTTAAATAAAAAAAAAAAATATCCTGCCCTCCCACCTTCCTAAGCCTTTTTTTTTCTTTGGTCCTTTGATGTGATAGGATACATAAAAAGAGGGGGGTGGGTGTAAGAAGGGGAAGTCAAGGTTTCACTTAATAAAAAAGTCAATATTTGCATATCATTGTAGCTGTCTGATTCTTTGAAACTACTGATTGGTTAAAATAATATCTACTTATGCATTTTTATTCATATCATATGTTCGTTTGTATTGTCCAAGATTATGATAAGTATGCGTCAGTATCAGTATTCCTTCTTATTGAAGCTTAGAAGTGACTGTGCTTTTAAATGTGGATAGAGCATCTTCTTTGTAAAGGAGAGTGGTGGGGATTTTACTGTGTTAAACCCTTTTATCTGAATGCTGGATGTAAGAGGTATAGATTCCTGCACTGAGGAGCCCATATATGGATGGAACTTTAAATGTGGCTTTCTTCCCTAGCTTGTGTATGTGATTGAGAATTAGGAAAAGAATGTGAGTTGGTAAGAGGCTCTTTAATCATCATGAATATACGTTCCCAGATTTAAAGATGCCCTGGTACCTGAGAAGATGTGTGGTCGGACAGACTTGATTTCACATATGTTTTTTATTTCCATCGTTTATTATGGAATGTTTTATCATAGTACTGTTCTTCTCTCCTGCTTGCTCTCCACCTGTCAATATTCCCTCTGCCAAGTAATGGAGAAGTCATTAATCAAGCTGTGCTTTGCATGCAGAATTCAAGCATAAGCTCTTGTGACAGGATGTTCTCATTAATTCAGTAGGCTTTTTCCAAAGCTGCGGGTCTACCTAAGCATTCTTCTCTGTATTGGAATGTGTATGTATGGAAATCTGATCAAATCTAAACTCTTCAAATCCTGCCATCTAGTAGCTGCCCTTATAAAATGTTTATGGATTTTATTGCATGCAAACAAATATCAAACACCTCCACCAAATATTCAGTCTGTCTACGTTTGTCCCCAGAGCTCTGGGTTGCGTTGGTAAAGCGTGAAATGTGATTATATACCCAAAGGTAGCAGAGTCTGAAGGACGGATGAAAGAAATAGATGAATGTTCCATGAATCATTTATCCCGGGAGCTGAGAACAAAATATAAATAACTCTTTTTCATCTCCTTTCTTTGCTTTGAAAAGTATTCCTTTGTACAGCAATCAAATCTTTCCTTCCACCTGTTTACTTACTTTTTATTTTACTTGATGCAATTCACATCTCCTGTCTCTGCCCCATGCAATACTCATTGGAATTCACTGTAACAAAAAAAGACCCATAAACAAAAAGGGTGTCACTGCAAACATGATTGGAGCTGTTCATCACTAGACATCTGCGCCATGCAAATATCTTAAAGTGACCCAGACACAGCAAAGGGAGCCATTTTGTTGGCTGCAAACATGATTCCACTTTTAGACAAAGATTTATTTTACAAAATAAAGTCTGAGGACCCTGTGATAAATCCAAGTGGATATCAATGTAGTAAAAATAGTTTACATTAAAGTGCATGTAAAGCTATTTTTAAAGCTGAAATGTAGGTAAAAATGTTGTAATGAAGTTTTCTTGTCCCTCGTCCTGCAGGCTGATGGATTCTGTAGAAATTTTCTTTCCAGTGATGCTGAGTCTAGTGCTGGGGGTTAATAGCTTTGGGTCTAAAGCTGACCATACATTTTTTAATGAATATTGGTACAAAAGTTTTCATTACATTTGATGACTCCACAAATGCTGTTCAAAAGTACTTCAGGAAAAGTTTGATTTTTAACATTTGGTTTTGGAGTGAATTAATGTTTCTGAAAGAAAACCACGTTCACGGTTTGAAATTTGTTCATTATATTATTCATATTTTTAAATTTTGCTCTTTTAAATTTTTTTCACAAAAAAACAAAATTTTATTAGTGTATGGCCTAATCTAACATTGAAATATATTGAAAAAGGTTCTGTTGGGCACCCACCTGTTTCCTTTCCTCCACTGACCTTACATTCATTATGTGAAAATAATGCAATGCATTCTGTGAATAGGGTGGTGGATGAATGACAGGATCCTCTCCTCCATTTAGTAAATGTGTTGCCTTGTGGGAAAGCCAAGGAGGACAGGACAGAAAAAAGTTGGGCACCTGTTGGGACCTTCTTCGATGTACTTCAGTGTTATCCCTGAAGCCATATATTTATGAAGCATGGGAACTTCAGTACTGTGAAAAGAACTGGGCATCACTGGGGGGATTTCTACAGTAATGCCCCGTACACACAGTCGGAATTTCCAACAGAAAAAGTCCGATGGGAGCTTTTCATCGTATATTCCAACCATGTGTATGCCCTATCGGACTTTTTACATTAAAAATTCAGATGCCAAAGGCCACTTTTGAAAAGAGCAGCCACCTGATTTTCTTTTCCCCAGATTTGTATGAGCAGAATGAATCAAATTTCCGAGGCTGAAGACGCTAACATTAGAAAAATGTAGTGAACAGTACTTCAGCAAAGAAAGAGCAGCCCAGGAGGCATGGACACTATTTTGTGAACTGCCAAATGGTAGAGTTTCACTTCAGTCAACGTTCTGGCTATTAGTTCATTGGTAAATAGTGAAGTTACACAGGCACTAGTAAAAGTGAGATGATGTAGCGAGTTTCCCATTTACTCACCGTGTTCAGATACAGGTGAAAGCCTCTTCAATTCCTTTTCACATAATTCGCTGGGTTACTTGGACATGCCCAGGTAAGGTAAGTTTCCCTCAGCAGCTCAGAAAGGCCACACCTGATGAGGCAGAGGTAGCTGGGCAAGTGATCTGCAGAGAGATGAGAGACCTTCTACTTTCAAAGGCCGCACAGAAACCAGCAGCTTCTATAGAAGACCCATCTACAGTGGGGAGTCTCTGCCTGATTGCTTCCAGAGTACTCCAGTTCCAGTGAAATGGTGCTCTGCCCTTGGGTTTTGGATCCCTCAGCCGTTCACCAGAGCTATGTTGGACTTTACTATGAGGGACACTGATTATCAAGATAATAGTAAGTACAGTAGCTGTTTGTATTTTACTGAAATAGTGATTCACAGCTAGAATATCTGTTATAATATTATAAAGGCTATGCTATGCAACCACATGTTACCCTGATTGAGTCACATATGTGCATAGTTGCCAACATTGAAAAAAAAATATGTGGGACACTTTTTTGGCTGTAGGCGGAGCCGTCCAATAATTAGGGGGCGGGGGCATTCGTTTGTAGGCGTGGCTTAGAAAAATGTATAAGTGCAGCGCGCGAAGCGTGCCGCGGCGAAAAATGGGTGTGGCTTACATGAAAGGTGGGTGTGGCTAATGTGAAAGTGGGGGTGGTTTACGTGGAAGTGGGCGTGACTTAAATGGGCATGGCTCAAGAGGGTGTGGTTAGAGTCTGAGATGAATGAGGGATGGAGAGGGAAAGGGGGAGAAGGAAAGGGGGAGAGGGAAATGACGGGACAGCAGCCCCAGATCCTACACAATAGAAATATGTGTATTCTAGAAAGTTTAACAATCAGCAGATAAAGATACTCCAAACACCTGGTGTTAACGCTTCAATCATCCCGCCACCATGGTTGTTGTGGTGTCAGGATGATTGAAGCATATTATTTCTATTATTACATTGTAATATAAAATTAAATCATTCAACTCACCATAATGCTGAATCAGTGGGATCCCTGAGCGTGTCACTAGCCACGTCGCCTGCCACCAGCAGAGTCTGTCCTTGCATCAGGTGCCCCCGGCAGAGTCTGTCCTTGCATCAGGTGCCCCCACCAGAGTCTGTCCTTGCACCAGGTGCCCCCGCCAGAGTCTGTCCTTGCATCAGGTGCCCCCGGCAGAGTCTGTCCTTGCATCAGGTGCCCCCGCCAGAGTCTCTCCTTGCATCAGGTGCCCCCGCCAGAGTCTGTATAGACCCCCTCAGTGCAGATCCCCTCCATCAGTGCAGATCCCCTCCATCAGTGCAGACCCCCCTCTATTAGTGCAGACCCCCCCTCAGTGCAGCCCCCCCTCTATTAGTGCAGACCCCCCCTCTATTAGTGCAGCCCCCCTCAGTGCAGCCCCCCTCTATTAGTGCAGACCCCCCCCTCAGTGCAGCCCCCCCTCTATTAGTGCAGACCCCCCCTCAGTGCAGCCCCCCTCAGTTAGTGCAGTCCCCCCTCAGTGCAGCCCCCCTCAGTGCAGCCCCCCCTCAGTTAGTGCAGCCCCCCCCTCAATGCAGTCCGGCCCCCGCTCAGTGCAGGAGCGGCCGGTGTTCTGCCGAGAAAGTTCCCCTCGGCAATGGAGGACACCCTGTACTGCGCAGGTGCAGCGCTTGCGCAGTACGGGGCTGGGGAACTTTCAGCAAGACACGGCGCCGGCGCCGTGTCTTCTGCTCACTTCAGTGGAGAGGGGAGGGGCCATGCAGCTAAAGAAGCCGCTTCATTGGCTGCACGGATCGAGTCGCCTTCCTCTCTCCACTCAACACTAGGGGAAGATAGAGCGGCGGCGCCGGCCGCCATTTTGCTGGAGCCCGCTGCTCCAAAAAAACAAAAAAAACAACATTCACGATTTTCCTTATGGAAAATACCGATTCGGGACAGCCTCCAATCGGGATGAGAGTCCCATAAACGGGATTGTCCCGGGAAAATCGGGACTGTTGGCAACTATGTATGTGTTGATTTGCTAAAATTGGAGAGGGCAAAATCTGGTGCACATCTACATAGAAACCAGTCAGCTTCCAGGTTTTATTGTCAAAGCTTATTTTACCAAGCTGAAGTTAGAAGTTGATTGACTACCATGCACAGCTGCACCAGATTTTGTACTCTCCAGTTTTAGTAAGTCAACCCCAGAGACATTATTGTGAAGGGTCCATGTTTGTGCAGCTTTCATTATTCTGGAATGTATTCATGTCTTTTTGCCATCACGAACCTGTTTTGCATTGTTGCTTCTAACATTTCACCCGTTTAGTAAACTGCAAGTAAGTTTATCTTTGTCTAGAAGAATCCCTTTGTCTAAAAGCATTGTCCACAGTTTATATTGTCTGTCTTCATTCTGTATGGGTTATGGCAACATTTTAACAGTAGTAGCTTTCAATTCCAAATTATTTTGGTGTGGATAGCTCTATAATCCAATGCAGCTCAGAAATATGCAAGTCCCTGTGAACTGTGGCCTTTCCCTTCTAACCAAATCTGTTTGAGTGTGTTACTACCTTGTTTCCCCGAAAATAAGACCTAGCGTGATTGTCGGTGATGGCTGCAATATAAGCCCTACCCCCCAAATAAGCCCTACCCTGTTTCTCCGAAAATAAGCCATACCCTGAAAATAAGACCTACAACTAGGGCTTATTTCGGGGGTAGGGCTTATATTGCAGCCATCACCGACAGTCACGCTAGGTCTTATTTTAGGGGAAACAGGGTAGGTGATTAAAGAGGAGTTCCAGCCTGGGGGGAAAAATTAAAAGTCAGCAGCTACAGTATTTATTTTAATATAAGGACACTTACCTGTCCAGGGATGCCGCAATGTCGGCACCTGAAGCCGATCCATCCATTGGCCCCCGGGTGCAGGTGCAGGTGCCGGCATCTTCACTAAGGGAAACAGCAAGTAAAGCCTTGCTGCTTCACAGCCTGTTTCCTACTGCGCATGCACGAGTCGTGCTGTGTGTTTTGTATGGTCCCGCTGTCTTCTGGGACCTGTGTGTCTCCCAGAAGGCAGCGGAGGAGAGGGGCCAGAAATTGCGTAGATCGCCGCACAACGATTGCGGTGATCTTACCCAGAAGTGGGAGCAGGTACCTGGTTTTGACAGATATCCACTTCCCCCCCGAAAGGTGCCAGATATAGCAGCGGAGGGAGGGAGGAAGCACACGAGCGGAGCTTCCCCTTTTGGGTGGAGCTCCGCTTTAAGGAGGCAAAGTATCTTCAACTATTACATTTTATGTCTATGCTGCTTGACAGTCATGATTTCAGATTGGCCCTAAACGGGTGTCAAAGTAAGTTAGAGGTGATTGTAGCAGTATTAGTGCACTTGCAACAAAAACAATTGAGTACTGTGCATGATACTTTTCTTGAATTGCACTAACATCCAAATTTTCAGGACAAGCTGTAAATTGGGTAAGGCCCCATCCACATGGGTGGTGTCAGTCTCAGTAAGGGATCCTACACTGTTCCCTTGATGAGTTGGATTAGAATGGTACATACTGTATGTCACATTTTCAGCATCCATGTCTGTTTAACTCAACAAAAAATAGATTCATGTAATCCCTATGGGTGGGAGGATGTAAGCTTACTTGCAACCACCTATATCCGTCCACCTCCAGTCAGTCTTTTCTATTTGGTCCAACAGACCTGAACAGAACCAAAGGAGAGTGGATGTAGGCAAACACAAGTTTGCTTACATCTGGCCACCAATAAGTTGTATGGGTGTCTGTTTTTGATCCATGTAATCGCAGATCAAAAAACTGACAGACCGATTGGCTGTTTCTCAAAGGACCCTTAGGGTTGAAGAAATGCAGGTTGCTCTTCTTTGGGGTTTATTTATAGCATATCAATATTACTGTATATGTGCACAATAACTTCTGATGTGTTTTGCTGTGTAAAGAGTTGTTTCAGATGAAACTGTGTCAACAAATGTAATTAAATAAAGAACTCCCAGTCTCTTCTGATGAAGAAAGGAAGCAACATGCAAAAAAAACAAAAAAAAAAACAAGAAACATATAATAGAAATATAAATTTTTTTCTTGCAATCATTTACCCAGTAGTCTTCTAACAGAGGATCAGGCCACCTAAAACTAATGATTTATTTACCCAGTAGTCTTCTAACAGAGGATCAGGACACCTAAAACTAATTATTTTTGTTTATGGCGGAAGACATTGGGTTGAATCACCCACTATTTTATTGTACATCTCCTTCAAGACGTCACTAGGATTGGCCAGAATAAATATGTACCCTGACCGGAGACCATAGAAAACAGCTATGTAGCTCCATTCCTCATGCAGCATTCTGTGTAATGTAAAAATGAATAATGCAGTACCTACTATCAAGTGTTAGACCCCCTCAAATTGGCAAGTGGATAGATCTGGGAACACACCAGCATCGCTGGCAGATGGAGTTAATGGCCTCTGCCGTTTGACAGTTCCACTTAGAAGGGTGTTAATATAGTACTATGGGCCCCAATAAAAGAAAAACTGAGGGAGACTTTTTTTTCACAAACCGGCCCTGTTGAAGAATACAGGTTATTATGTATTCTAGTGGGTTTAATGTTGCTACTTTGACATTTTTTTATTTAAGGCTCCGTTCACATATAGGCGTTGCTATTTTACAGGGGTTTTTCAGGCGTTTTTTTGGGCTTTTTTTTCTGGCATTTTTGCAGTGTTTTTATACAGGCGTTTTGAAGTTCAAAAGGTCACCAATGCAATAAAAGAATTAAAATGCCTGTAATGTAATGCCTGAGAGGATTGCAAGGTCCTTTATTACATAGAGTGTCTTTATACTTCTTTGCTCTGTGTTAACACAGGCATTTCAGAATTCTGTGTCACCCCAGCCTGTTTATTTTAAATGGGTCCCAACATGGGAAAAGTTGCACCTGCTCTAATTTTTTTCCCAACAGAGCACTGTAATGCACATTGTGATTAGTGGTTTGCAATAGCGCAGGTGCATTGTGTATGGATGTTGAGGTGTCATGCATAACACACATGACAGCACACATACACATGTAAATGGGCCCTTAGGGTCCAGGTTGCTATAGCTAATAATACCTACCAGGATCATTATATTTGTAATGTGCAAGAAGTTATAAGTGGTTATTATCAAATTCACCATCCATGTTGTCGCATACATTTTATTATTCTGTTTAAAAGAAAATAAAAATATGGTAGCATTTTGCATTTCTTTACCCAGATTCAGCCTTCTTTGCACCTGTATATACCTGGTATTGTGACCATCCCCAACCTCTGATCAAATGTTAAACTATTTTGCTAATTATGATATGGCCAAGAAAAACAAACGTTTATTTAATCTCTATCATATCACTTTTGAGCACTTAGATTTATATTCCAGGTAAACAAGTACACTATATTGCCAAAAGTATTGGGACACCTGCCTTTACACACACATGAACTTTAATGGCATCCCAGTCCGTAGGGTTCAATATTGCGTTAGCTCACCTTTTACAGCTATACCAGCTTCAACTATTCTGGGAAGGCTGTCCACAAGGTTTAGGAGTGTGTCTATGGTGAAGTTTGACCATTCTTCCAGAAGCGCATTTGGCACTGATGTTGGACGAGAAGGCCTGGCTCGCAACTCTCCCAAAGTTGTTCTATTGGGTTGAGGTCAGGACTATGAGGAGGGGGGATTTTGGGGGGATTATGGTGTGGTTCCAGTAATAGGAACTCTTAAGGCGTCAGCATACCAAGACATTTTGGACAATTTCATGCTCCCAACTTTGTGGGAACAGTTTGGGGATGGCCCCTTCCTGTTCCAACATGACTGCACACCAGTGCACAAAGCAAGATCCATAAAGACATGGATGAGCGAGTTTGGGGTGGAGGAACTTGACTGGCCTGCACAGAGTCCTGACCTCAACCTGATAGAACACCTTTCTGATGAACTAGAGCAGAGACTGTGAGCCAGGCATCCCAATACTTTTGGCAATATAATGTATGTACAGAACTGTTTTTCCAGCAGCAGTATGCCGGTAAGGCCATCCTCTGCTCTCCCCTCCTATAAGCATGTTTGACAGACAGTACTGTGCAAATCAATTTAGCTCTAGCCGGTGGTCTAGACCTTCACTCTCCAACGCTGGAATGTGGGCAGGCACTCCTACCTGCAGCTTTATCCCACCCTGAGGATGTGCTTGCTGGTCATGCACTGATAGGTATAGGTGGATAGGAAGATCATGGGAGCATGGAGTAAGGTCAGCATTTGAATGTGCTGTCTTAGTTCCTGGAGATAAACAAGGAATAGGTTCTTCATCATTGGGAAAGGGGGAAGAATGTTTTTATTATCTAACGTGGCCAGAGTTAGACTTTGATAATTTTATAATGCACAGTTAGGAATTGTTCACATGGGTGTGTTTTCCTGCACAGGGATACACAGGTATTGTGTGCAGTCAGTCCCATTCATGTCAGGTGGGATGCAGTGGCTGCACTAACACAACCACTGCTCCCAATTTGACAGCCATACAGATAAACGTCCTGGAACTTACACTATGCATTCAGGGACACACACCCGCACTCACATGGATGTCAATTTGGGAGCAACAGCTTTGTCTGTGCAGCCACTGCATTCCTATTGACGTGAATGGAACTACTGACATGGGGATGCACGGAACACCTGTGCGCTAAAGTAATGAACAAGACCTTAACTGGATTAAAGTGATTCTAAACCCTCACTGAGATCTACATAAACAAGATCTCTAAGATACACTAACAACAAATCCAAGAATATTTTTTTCCTAACTGTACATAACCCGACATATTCATACTCTTTATCAGTCACATCCTCCTTGCTACTAGTGCCTGATATTATCTATGTCCAGCCAGGCAGTGTGTTCCCGGGCAGCATGTGACCTTGTTTTTTTTTTTTTTTTGAGTCTTTGCTTTAGTGCGCATGCATTCCCCGTTCATTAGGATACCAATAGTGACGTGAAGCTGGTCAGTCACTCCTGTGATCTGCCTCCCAGACACATCTCTCAACACTGAGTTCATATGCCGCTCCGGTTTCCTTGGTTTTCATGCCGGTGGATTTTAATTAATATGGTTAGACAGTATAAAACATCTCGAGTGATGATGAACATCCGTCTGCCCCTGGAAGATGTCAAATGACGAAACGTGTAGGGCGTGGCTTGTGGATGTGACGTCACCACGTACTGACAGCTTGGAATTTGCGGGCAGAGTGTGCGGCCGGGACCGATCTTGTTTGTAATAAATTGTGCAATATACTTGTGTCAGTGGAGACACATTGAAATGTGAGTGCTTTTAAGTAATGTTTTAATAAATACAATTGCAATACAGTTTTACACTATAGGAACTCTTCTCTCTTCTACCCTGATGCATGAATGGACACGGTGGCCATCTTTGTGGTGGGGAAAGGCTGCATATATACAAACAGAGCTTGATTTGTTTGTGAACAATGTGAGTGTAATTGTATTCATTTTTGACCTGATTAAACATTATCCCGATGTACTGCGCAATGAGGCATCTTTCCTTTTTGTTTACATGGGATGTTATGTGTGTGGTGATTACCTCTGGAGCACTTTGGGGATGAATCTTGGATAAGGTGAGTTATATCTAAGATTGCTGCATCCATTACCTGGTCTGCTGCTAGGAATGTATGAAGATCGAGGGGCTTCCGATATACTTCATATGTGCTTATGTGACCTTTGTAATGAGGGTCCATTAAATTGGGTAAGCGGCTGTATTGTTGGGTGCTGGTGACGGGTCTCCCTATCTTTTGCTTACCACGATTGAACCACTATTTGACCATCTGTTCCTGAATCATTTCTTGGGACTATTACCTGAGCGCTGCACTTTTACTATATATGCATGAATGAATGGCCTGATGATTCTATGTTCATGAAAGAAAGGGACAACTATGGATACTGCAAAGCATTACTCCCAGAAGGAAAGGCTTTACTGGCTGGGTTACCAGCAGATACCTCTGGTGAGTTTATTCAGTTCAGCTGGTGGCGTGTTAATCGTTTGAAAAATTTTTCACACCAGTTCAAGATTTTTTATTGTTTCAAGATTTCACCTCAACACAAATATTGCAAACATTTTGATGAGCATTTTGGACCTTGTTTCACATTATATATTAGACTTTTGCACATAGGTTGGTTCTACATTTTCATATAGATTCACTAGAAATGGAGGGTCTTGGTTGATTTTATTATTGATTTACATTTATTTATCATATTCACTTATATGATTTATGGTTTGCTTGTTTCAGTGGTACTCACGCTGTTTCTAACACTACGCATTACACCTCTCAACTCGTACTCAGCACCCCCTCTACTAGAACCAATTACCCTACCGGTATGTCTTCAGAGTGTGGGAGGAACCCATGTATGTACACAGAGAACATGCAGAGAGATATGAACTGAGGACTCTAGTGCTGCAAGCTATGAGCGCCAACCACTAATCCGCCATTCTTAATTTGAGAAGGGTTGTGGATGTCTGGTGTAAACTGAAACCATACATAATGTAAAAATGAAGGATGTTTTCTGTATACCAGTGATAACTGTGCTCTCCATGCAGATCTAATCAACCAGCATGCAGTCTAATTCACTGCAGAGTGGGTGTACATCATTTTAGAACAGTCACATTTCAGTAGAGGCAAGCTCATACATTAGGCATGCAGTCCCGTATGATGGCAGGATGACATGTTTAATGAAGGATGCCCACTCTAAATGCCTTTTTTTTTTAAATCATATTTATCTTACAGATGATTTTGTGTGAAATGTATTAAATGAGGTGAATAAATATGAAGTAATTGAGGCTTCCCGCTGACTGTTGGCACTCATATTCTAGGGGGTGATAGCAGAGGGAAATGGGAAAGCAGTGTTAGGGTTGCTGGAACATAACAATGTAAGCATCGTTTATATAAAACACTTTATATGATATTGCTCAGCATATTGAGGGGCTAGATTTTATAATTTTATATTCCAATGAAATCCATAAAGAGGATCAACAGTTCTTGTCATTTCGACAATGATGATTCTTGGTGCAAGACTGTTGGTTTTGGTGACAGTACTGTCTGTACCTATATGTTAGAAATTTTTGGAGGGCTGACGGGTACTTTTTTGAGATGGAAGGGTTTACTCTGAGTATTAAGTTAGCAGATTAATTTCAGGGGGTTTGGTTAAGGGCTAATTTAAAGGCTGATAAGTGTTAGGGCTAGGTAACCAAAATGTGGTGTACTGGACTGTTGAAGCCTGAAAGTGAAAATTTTAAGTAGATCTTAGACCTAATTGAACGATATTTACACAGTGTACCATAAAACAGGGCTCATTAAATCCCAGACACCAGGTTGCCATGGCAACTAGAAATTGCGTCCTGATGCCTGGGAATTTGTCAGTTGCAGTGGCATAGCGTGGGGGGGCAGCCAGGCGCAACAGGAGTAACTGAACAGGTGTCGCGGAACAATACATCAGGCCTGTCGTATCCGGGTGGCCAGCAAGCAGGTGTCACTGTGCCTCGTGTGCATGAGGCCTGGGGTGGGGAGGGGCAGCGCTGTGAAGGTAGGTTAAAGAAGAGAGGCGGGATTGTGAAGAGCAGGTTAGGGGACATGAGGGGCTGTAGGGAAGTAAGAAGGGTGGGACAGGGGAGGAGCGGAGCTGACAGGGGCGAATCGGAGTCCCTGGCAGGAAGTGTACCCTGTGCGTCTCTCAGTGACACCATGGCGGTGTCTCCTCCTACAGGATCACTGAGTGCTGGTCCAGGCCGAGCTGTTTGGGGAGACTCTCAGCCTCACCTTGGAGTAGAAACCGGCGGCGCTGAATGGGCTCAGCAATGGCTCGAGCCGGACAACCCCCTTCCGGACGGTTCCCCCCTTCCTGGATGGGCTCCAAATGTGTCTCAGAGTCGGGTCTTGGCAGCCTGCTACCCCTGGACAGCCCAGAGCCAGTGCGGCCAGCTAGCAGCGCCACCTATTAGTGCCCATCAGTGCAGCCTCATCAGTGCTGCCTCATCAGTGCCCATCAGTGCAGCCTCATCAGTGCCAACTACCAGTGCTCATCAGCACATCCTCATTAGTGTCCATCAGTGCAGCCTCACCAGGAACCATCAGTGCAGCCTCATCAGTGCCCATCAGTGCAGCCTCATCAGTGTTTCACGTACCAGTGCCCATCAGCACAGCCTCACCAGTGCTCATCAGTGCAGCCTCACCAGTGCCCATCAGTGCTGCCTCATCAGTGCCCATCAGTGCTGCCTCATCAGTGCCCACCAGTGCAGTCTCATCAGAGCCACCTACTTGTGCCCATCAGTGCAGTCTCATTAGTGCCCATCAGTGCAGCCTCACTAGTGACCATCAATGCAGCATCATCAGTGCTGCCTCATCAGTGCCACCTATCAGTGCCTATCAGCACAACCTCATCAGTGCCCATCAGTGCAGCCTCACCAGTGCCCATCAGTGCATCCTCATCAGTGGCCATCAGTGCTGCCTCATCAGTGCAGCCTCATCAGTGCCCATCAGTACTGCCTCATCAGTGCCAATCAGTGCAGCCTCATCAATGACCACCAGTGAAGCCTCATCATTTACCCTCGGTGCTGCCTATCAGTGACCATCAATACAACCTCATCTGCGCCCATCTATGCAGCCTCATCAGAGCCCATCAGTGCAGCCTCAAGAGTGCCCATCAGTGCAACCATATCAGGGCCCATCAGTGCAGCCTCATCACCGCACATTAGTGAAGAAAAATTACTTATTTGCAAAATGTTATAACACAAATGAAAAAAAGGCTTTTTTCATGTATTTAGCAGGGTGCAGTGTAGCATGACAGCGCAATTGTCAGTAAAAAGTGCGACACCACTGAAAGCTGAAAATTGGCCTGGGCAGGAAGGGAGTGATTGTAACTAATAGGCAGATGGTTAAAAAAACTGGCTCATACATTTTTTTAGCTGGCTCCTAGATTCAAAGCTAATTTCTTAAGCCCTGTCATAAACAATTGTCATATTTAAAAAATATTTGTTTTCACCTTTTTTCTTCCTTATTGCAGCTCAGTGCTGCTGTCTCTTTGCAACCATAGCCTGTCTTCATGCATGCACTCCCATGATCTCTGCATGGCATTTCTCAGGGCTGGTTCCTTAACGGTGAACGCTTTGACCTGTGCATGGTTGAAACAGTCGCCAATAATAGTCTCCATTGAAAGCCCTGTCACAAGGTGACAACAAAAGGAACAGAATTGGAAGAAAAAGGCAGTGTGTTGTCACCATATAGCAGGACAGTTTTAAGTAAGGTTCTTCATGGCAGCAGTATCAGATATTATTTTAGTAAAAGAAAAACATTGGATTGGGGGGGGGTGGGGTGGCGTTGTCTTAACATATTCTAGCTCTTAGTTGCTTTGGGCAATAATTCCTTTAGATGGTAGTCAACCTTATCTTCACACATGTACAGTGTCAAAGCAAAAAAATCCTAGGTTTCTATTTAGAACATCCTCGCATCCTCGAGTTGACCGCTCATCAAGTACAAAGGAGTTATGTATTTGATGTTATACTGTGCTGACAATTGTGCACACTAACCTCAACCGCACACTAGCCTCAAGGTCTAGAAATCTTAACAGCTTAACTGGCAATTTAGGAAAACCATGCAAGGGACTTGTATACTTGGCATGTATATTGTTTAATGGCTATCACCACCTGTCATGCTCATATATTTTATAGCTTTGATGGTGAAAATCCATTGAGAATTGAATATACTCCGCCTTCCACTAGTGTTCTTCAAGTGGGTAGACTCTATGTTCCGTGACTTCGTCTGGTCCCACCGCAGACCATGCATTAGGCTTCAAATTCTCCATCTCGCGAAGCATAGGGGAGGGGTGGGTCTCCCAGATGTAAGATCCTATTACAGAGCGGCCCGTCTCACCAGGTTGGTGGACTGGTATTGCCACGCAGAGGAAAAACTAAGGCTCGGTTCACACTGGGACGACTTGGGATCCGACTTGTCGCCCCTCAAGTCGCCCCAAGTCGCCCCAGAAAGAGATTCACATGACAGTGAATGGGAGCGTCTTAATAGACACTACTGAAGTCGCTCCGACTTCAGAGCGTACTCCCTGTACTACTTGGATCCGACTTGGTAGGCGACCTGTACCATAGAAATCAATGGAAGTCGCCTCCAAGTCGGATTGTCAAGCGACTTTGCAGGCAAAAAATTTCGTTTGCCCAGGCAAACCCCTCCCTCCCAGAGAGCTGATTGTCCTGTGATTGGCCACAGCCGAAGTCGCCTGTCCTGGAAGCGACTTGAAGTCGCGTTGTAATTTGCTAAAGTCGCGCTGAAGTCGCGCTGAAGTCGCGTTGAAGCCGCGTTGAAGTCGCCGTACAAAGTCGCGCTGAAATCGTGTTGCCCCTGTGTGAACCGAGCCTAAGGGTGGCCATGGAAATGGAAGACTCTAGTGAAACAGCCAAAGCTGGCCATGGATCACCTCACCGCTGCCAAAAAACCTCATTGACCACCCTACACTGGGCAGCACACTATTGGTGGCCAGAGATGCCTTCCGACATTCCTTAGTGGCACCACTACCCTCCCCTAGGGTGCCGATATTGGGCAATCCGGACTTCGCACCTGGCCTTCAGAATCCTCAATTTAAGTGACTGGCTGTGGGTGGCCGGCTCCATCTATGTGACTTTGTGGGACCCGACGGGCAACTCTCATCAGCTGCCTGGGTATCTGCTACAGACCCCCCTCTGGACTTCTGGGGCGGCCTACAGCTGCGTAATTTTCTTCGCAGGTGTTTGCGATTCCCAGGCATCTCTTGCCAGCTCACAGAACTGGAACATATCTGTCACCGGGGGAGCCGGTCTGCCATAGTCTCTCGATCATCTATGTCTCTCTGACTCAAGGGGATGAAGGATATGTACCTCCATTCCTCTCTAAGTGGGACTCAGATCTTGGCACCCAATTCACTGACTCTCAGAGGGAGAAGATCCTCCACTTTGCTCAGAAGTCCTCCATTGCTACCAGATTCCAAGAGACGTGTTACAAGATCTTGACCTGATTGTATAAGGTACCCACTACTCTGCACCAGTTTCTTTCCGCAAGTCCCCAGTCTGTGTTGGCGATGTGGCAATGCGGAGGTAACATCATCTATCTGAGCGACCAATCAAGAAATACAAAGCATCTCTCACCATCCCATTATTAAATGCGGCCAAGGCATGCATCCCCCTCTGTTGGAGATCCGAGAATCCGCCGTCGAAATCCTTGTGGTTTACTAAAGTGAACGAGCTGAGGGATATGGAGAATCTCACCGCCACTCTGCACAACCGGGAGATCTTTCGAGAGACCTGGAGACCATGGCAGCATTTTGTGTAGACTGATGCTTACCTCCATGAGGTCTCACAACCTGCCTAACCTCCTGGACTAGCTTTGCTCCCTGGGCGGGAGGCACTACCTGTCTTCTCTCCCTGTTTCTCTATCCTTGACTTTCTTCCAATCTCACACTAGAGACTTCAGATCCCCTACCCTCCTGACTGCCCCCCTTTCTTTATATGCTTAGCTCAGATATGGGCTGTACTATTCAGATACTGTGAATATCTTCACTTACATTATCCCTGTCTTAGTGTCCCATCTCTGGGCTCAGCTGGCCATCGGGACACATTGTCCCCCGATATATACTGTAAGAGGTTTTTTTTTTTTTGCTGCTTAGTTTTGCACCCATGAATACCTGTTTTGGGCCTCACATGTAACTGATGGAATGCCCTCCCGGCTCTATGCACTGACAATATTTTCTATACATACCATGTTTTCATTCATGCCATCCATACTGTGTAATGCCGGGACAGTTGATATGTTGAACACATTACATGACCCTTCCTGTTATCTGATCTTACTAGATATCATTGTTACTTTGGCTGTGAAATGCACTTTGTATGAAAATAAAGGAGTTACAAAAAAGAAAATTGAATATACTGCAAGGCATAGTGTAACTCTGACTTTACCTGTGATTATTCAAATCAGCCTTTTCTGACCCTAACTGGCGGTTCAGTCATCTCTTCACATAAGCAAATGGCTATTGATTGTATTGTACATGAGTGCAATTTAAAGGGAATTGTATTCAAATTGCTTTGAAAGTAGATCGGTAGGAGAGTAGACAACATCCTCCATTGTAATAAGCTACCCTACAGCAAGTTGTGGTCATATGAATTGCAAATGTACCCGCACGGGATTCTAAAATTAGCCATTTAAAAAAGAGAGAGAGAAGAACAAGAAAGGACAACTACTGTATAGTTTAAAAATATACACTATACACCTGACCATCACACCTAAATGAGCTTATTTGGACATTACATTCCAATTCCATAGGCTTAAAATGAGGTTGCATTCCCCCACAATTGCCCTTTTGCAGCTATTTCGGTCTTAAAACTTTTTAGCGTGTGGGTACAAATTCAGATTCAGCCAAAAGAGTATTTGTGAGACAGATGTTGGACGAGAAGACCTGGATTCCAACTAGAATTCCAAATCATGCTAAAGGTGTTCAGTAAGGTTGAGTGCAGGTTGAGGGCAGCTCTCTGTGCAGTACATTCCAGTTCCTCCACACCAAACTTCTCAAATAATATCTTTATGGAGCTGGCTTTATGCAGAGAGGCACATTCATGCTGTAACAGAAAATTTTTTTCCCAAACTGTTGGCAAAAGGTGGAAAGTGCACAATTGTCAAAAATGAAGAAAAGGTAATTGAAGAGTGATCAGACAGGGGTAACTGTAACTTGCAGTTCATTAAACAGGTGCAAAGTGAGAAGCAATCCTACAAAAAAAGGTCAGGGTGACAAGGAGAATAAATATTTTGCAGAATAATACAAAACAGATTATGAAAGCAGCATAAACATGAACTCTTCACAGCAATGTCTCTGTAGCTCAGTCAGGGTTAACATATGGCTACATAGCTTAGAATTTATAGGAAGACTTTCTAGCAACAGAGTATAGCTAAGAAAACTTTGGTAAAACAGTTCAGAACACAAACAGCTACTTGCACTTATTCTCATGAACCATGTCCATCTCAGTAAGGTCCAGCATAGTTTTGATAACAAAGGTGAGCAGCTGGAGAGATCAAGGGTCTAAGGACAAATTGCCACCCACTTGAATTATAGGACACTGTTAGTATTCGGGGAGGGCTCCCCTAAGTAACTGGGACTTCTTGAGAAGCTGCGTACCATTAAGCTCCTGCCAGGCTGCATGCATGCTAGTCCTGACAGTGGAGGGACTCTCACCTGAATACAGATCACTTGCCCAGCTACCTTTGCCCCATCAAGTGTGGCCTCTCTGAGCTCCTAAAGGAGGTATTTGAAGAACTGATCTTATCTGGGCATGTCCAGGAACTCAGGCCTTTGTGAGAAAAGGAACTAAAGGGGCCTGTGTCTGCATCTGAGCATGGTGAGTAAATGAAGCTACTGAAACTACTGAAGCCCTAAGAGTTGACTTAAATACAACCCTGACTAATATCTTTGGTCATACAATGATATATGACCACAAAGGTAGCAGAAGCAGAAACGGCTACTGGGCCTTTGCTATTCTTTGGGAGGACAGAGGTCTCATGCTGTTTTCTTCTCATTGTATCAAAATATTTGTCATCATATCTATATTGGCTAAATTAAGGATTAAATAAGAACAGTAATTTTTTGAAAATAAATAAATAAAAGTCAGCAGCTACAAATACTGTAGCTGCTGACTCTTAATAAGCAGACACTCAATAGCCCAGGGATCTAGCGCTGTCTTCAATGTCTTTACCCGGGCCAATTCTTTAGATCCTTGGCACCGCCATCTTGACCGTGGGAAGCTGGCTGTGACTTCCCGCTGTTTCACAACCAACTTCGCGCTGCACGTGTGCAAGATATGCTGTGCTTTCAGAATGGACCCGCAGTCTTTTGGAACATGTGATATGTTCACCTAGGTGACAAAAGCAGAAGCAGCGGGTACCTGTCAGAAAAGGGTACCCACTCCCAGAAAAAAAAATGGCAGAGAAAGGAGGAGGAGAAGGATAAATGGAATCTTCACTTTAAGTGAAGTTCTGCTTTAAGCTTGTTCTTGGGTGAAGATGCAAGGTTACATTATTCTGATTTACTAAGAACAAGTGTATGTATTGTGTGCTATTTGGGCACTTATCTCATAATCCTTTTTTAAGGCACCTCCAGAGTTTGCTTCTCATCCAAAACTCAAAGCTTACAATGTACCCTATGTGCATCTTAAGTCAAAAAATTTGCGAGAATATTTAGATTCACTCAAGTTGTCAACATTACAAGGCATTCTCTGAATTAGGGAGCGGATACAGTGCCTTAAAAAGTATTCATACCCCTTAAAATTTTCCGCATTTTGTCATGTTACAACCAAAAATGTAACTGTATTTTATTGGGATTGTATGTGATAGACCAAAAAAAAGTGACACATAATTGTGAAGTGAAAGGAAAATGATAAATGGTTTTCAAATTTTTTTTACAAATAAATATCTGAAAAATGTAGCGTGCATTTGTATTCAGCCCCCTTTACTCTGATACCGCTAACTAAAATCTAGTGGATCCAATTGCCTTCAGAAGTCACCTAATTAGTAAATAGAGTCTACCTGTGTGTAATTTAATCCCAGTATAAATACAGCTGTTCTGTAAAGCCCTCCGAGGTTTGTTAGAGAACAAACAGCATCATGAGGGCCAAGGAACACACCAGACAGGTCAAGGATAAAGTTGTGGATAAGTTTAAAGCAGGGTTAGGTTATAAAAAAATATCCCAAGCTTTGAACATCTCACCTAACACTGTTCAATCCATCATCAGAAAATGGAAAGAGTATGGCACAAAAGCAAACCTACCAATACATGGCCGTCCACCTAAACTGACAGCCCAGGCAAGGAGAGCAATAATCAGAGAAGTAGGCAAGAGGCCCATGGTAACTGGAGGAGCTGCGGAGATCCACAGCTCAGGTGGGCAAATCTGTGGACAGGACAGCTATTAGTCGTGCACTCCACAAATCTGGCCTTTAGAGAAGAGTAGCAAGAAGAAAGCCATTGTTGAAAGAAAGCCATAAGAATTTCTGTTCGCAGAAGGCATGGGAGGGGAAGATGGATGGAGCCAAATATAGGGCAATCTTGGAAGAAAACCTGTTATGCCCCGTCACACGGTCGGATTTTCCGACGAAAAATGTGTGATAGGACCTTGTTGTCGGAAATTCCGACCATGTGTAGGCTCCATCACACATTTTCCGTCGGATTTTCCAACACACAAAGTTTGAGAGCAGGCTATAAAATTTTCCGACAACAAAATCCGTTGTCGGAATTTCCGATCGTGTGTACACAAATCCGACGCACAAAGTGCCACGCATGCTCAGAATAAATAAAGAGATGAAAGCTATTGGCTACTGCCCCGTTTATAGTCCCGACGTACGTGTTTTACGTCACCGCGTTCAGAATGAACGGATTTTCTGACAACTTTGTGTGACCGTGTGTATGCAAGACAAGTTTGAGCCAACATCCGTCGGAAAAAATCCTAGGATTTTGTTGTCGGAATGTCCGATCAATGTCCGACCGTGTGTACGGGGCATTAGAGTCTTGAGACTCCAGACTTGTGACTGGGGAGGAGGTTCACCTTCTAGCAGAACAACGACCCTAAATACATCCAGAGCTACAATGGAATGGTTTAGATCAAAGCATATTCATGTGTTAGAATGGCCCGGTCAAAAAGTCCAGACCTAAATCCAATTAGGAATCTGTGGCAAGACTTGAAAATTGCTGTTTACAGATGCTCTCCATTCAATCTGACAGAGCTTGAGCTCTTTTGCAAAGGAGAATGGGAAAAATGTCACTCTATAGATGTGCACAGCTGGTAGAGACATACCCCAAAAGATTTGCAGTGAAAGGTGATTCTACAAAGTATTGACTCAGGGGGGCTGAAAACAAATGCACGCCACACTTTTCACATATTTGTTTGTAAAAAAATTTGAAAACCATTTATCATTTTCCTTCCACTTCACAATTATGTGCCAGTTTGTGTTGGTCTATCACATACAATCCCAATAAAATACAATTACCATATGTTTTTGGTTGTAACATGACAAAATGTAGAAAATTTCAAGGAGCATGAACACTTTTTCAAGGCACTGTACGTGACACTAGCGTTAACTGCACCTCTCATGTCAGAGGCGGGCTGTAACTAAGGTGTAAGCTGTGGCATCCAGCATAAACAATAGTAGCTATTTTAAAGAACACAGCAGCAACCTGGCAATGGAATACACAACAGGGAGGTAACTTTTTATACACACCTGAAATTTAAAAGAAAACTGTGCCTGGGGTTAGGCAGTAAAGTTGACAAGGATATTATATGTGCTCAACTTTAGTGATCCTGACAACACTAATCCACTACTTTGCAATCAGCAGTACCGTTGTTAGCCTGCCATGCCTACTCCTTCAGTTGGCTGCCAATCACAGCTGCGCATGTCTCTGAAGGCCACTCGGC